>NC_137633.1:11565777-11588277 GCF_963383615.2 Lipophrys pholis
GAGAGAGAGGAGAGAGAGAGAGAGGAGAGAGAGAGAGAGAGAGAGAGAGAGAGGAGAGAGAGAGAGAGAGAGAGAGAGAGAGGGGGCTGATTTAGCAGGAAATGTGGGAGACAACTTTAAAATAGCACTGTGTACTGCATGTACACAGTCTGGGCTGTTTGAGCCTCCACCCATGTGCAACAACATATTAATACACAATCTGAGGAGCCCTCCGGTTCATCTCCGGTGAGTCAAGTCCGCCAGACATCTCCGCCGTGGGCAGGTCGAGAGGCTCAGTGATCGAGGAGGAAGTCGGGACTTCCTGCGCCACCCTGCCTATGGTCCTCTGCCCTCATGACACTGGAACTCGGCAGAGTGACGCAGAGAGTGTGCACATGCAAACGCGCAAATGTGCAGACATGTGCACAAATGGACCCACAGCTGATGAGTCGGCCACGAATGTAACGAACATCCACATTTCTGCGCTCTGCAACAGGCTGTAATTTGAGGCCGATTTCCTGTGGGATTTAAATCATAAGCCGAAGAGATGTTTACGTTTGAACACTGAGTCTTACTGTATGTGTATACTGTGCGTGCGTGCGCGTGTAGGTATGTGTCAGCACATTCTTTAAAACGTTTGAGCTTTTCTACTTTAAGCTACTGAACTCAAAGTTGCGTAACTGTCATAAGGAAACAAGCTGAAAGTATTGTCAGTTATGCCGGCTGATGACTCTATCAAAGCTTTGATGACTTCATCAGCATCTGAAATCAGCACGTCGCGAGTTGAAAACAAACCATCGCTACGGGGCCTGTAAGTCTATATTCTACTAACCGACTGCCTCGGACTCGCGTTTCAAATTAAGCATGCTCCTTTCAATACCGACGATGAAAGAAATAGTATAACTCTTGAGGTTGTGACAGCACGGCAGATTTTTTTGCCCCCAGTTATGTAAAAATCACCTCTCCAAGCCAAATGCTGTATGGGGTCTGAAAGCTTTGTAGTTTGCTGCCAAACAGAAGTGTCAGACTTGTGCTGAGGTCTTCAGGCCCACCTCTTGTTTTTTGCCCAGAAGCAAAAGCAGTGGTTTGCTCTCCTGTCTGGTCAAGTGATTAAATACCAATCATAACTGCCCTTTGTTTATTCCATCGTTGGCTTTTAGTTGACATTACCATCAAAGTCACATATCAAAGGTGACTTATTGAAAAAATCTATCATTTGTATGTTATGCAGAAGGAAAATGGTGAATAAACAATTTCTAAAATATATACAGTTACAGTATAGTTTCATAGAAAACAGATTTTAAAACTATTTAACAAGTATATCCAGTGTCTTGACTTGTAGTGTTTTGTAGTGTTCGAGCCATTTGTATGAGAAACAAAACAACCTTTATAACAAAAGAGCAATATTTTGTTTAACTGTTCTCCAGCAATCATTTTGCAAGAATTTTGTTTCCCTTTAAACGGTCAAAGACCTTGAGTTTGATATTTCGCACGAGGGGGGGAAAAAATGCTTGCAAAACAGCTCTCACAATACGATGTTACTATCTCCATCTTATCCTGCTATAATCGTTGTGTAAACGACCCTGGAGCACACATGCCTCGATCTGTTTAGTGTTGAGCATGGGGCCTGGGTGCCAGCCCATACCTCCACCCAATCTACAGGAGGGGTGCCGTCGGCCGACCTACTTCTGCCGCTGGATCTGCTCCAGAGGAGAGCAACGTAACGTCTGGAGGGACACTGAGCCCAGCCGCGCTTTGTTCTCCAGATCCCAACATGCACAAACACACACCCTTGCAGCTGCGCGCATACCCATGAAGCGCTCAAATGTGCGTCTGCACACAAAGGCCCCCACACACACAAAGAGAGTTTTCAAAAAAAACAACCACAGACAAGCGGCCATATTGACACCTGGGCAGATGTGCAGTGGGGTTTTTTCAAAAGTTGCTCTGACATGACACTGTGGTTCCTGCACAACGGCGCACGCTGACATCTGGAAGGTGTACTCTGACATAAACCGTGGTCACCTCGGCACAACACCCAAAAAGAATACGCATGAAATAATGAAATTCTTATGTAACTCAGACACACACACACACACACACACACACACACACACACACACACACACACACACAGACAGAGTCTCTCCGTCTCTTTTACGTTCACACGAGGCGACTCTACGGTATGTAGACGCAGTTGTTTTGGGATTAGTAACCGCGCAACACATAAAGTAGGCACCACATCACTTATAGCTTTGGCATTCGTGCACACATGCATGGAAACATGCGCAAATATTCCTGACATACATGCGCAAGCATGAACGTGCACACAGAAGTGTACACAATCCAGACACTCATGACTCATTATATCCATTCTCTAATCAGCCCTAAATGTCTAGAGAGAGAGGGAGAGAGAAAAGAGGTGCAACAGCTGTTGGTGTGTAAACAGACTGAAGAGTCATATAATCATTTCCTGCTCTCCTTGCCTCACTCCCTTCGCTTTCTTGCCCACTTTTATCCTCAAGATGCAGCAAATTCTCAAATGTTGACCCACTAAGGCAAACCGCAGTACTTGTAGTCATTTTTACTAATTTTTTCCCTTCTGTACACAACCTGTTATGTTTGTATCCAGCTGTGCTCGTCTCCCCTCTCCACCTCCTCCCCTCACTTTTCCTCCTTCTATCTCTCCGCTTGTTAATGTGGGGCATTCCTGCTCTATGAGTCACAGTCTGAACAGCGCCGAGTTTGTGTCCAGAGAAAGTGTGAGGAGAGGAGAGGAGAGGAGAGGAGAGGAGAGGAGAGGAGAGGAGAGAAGAGAAGAGAAGAGAAGAGAAGAGAAGAGAAGAGAAGAGAAGAGAAGAGAAGAGAAGAGATTGTGTGGGATTCAATGGGGGGGGGGGAAGAAGGCAAGACTGGAAGCTGTAGATTAGAAGGGACTTTCCCCCACTCTCCAACATTAGATTCCACTGTTTCTGTGTTTTGTGTGTGTGTGTGTGTGTGTGTGTGTGTGTGTGTGTGTGTGTGTGTGTGTGTGTAGTTCCTGCTGGGTAATGAGAATAAGTTGAACTAAGTATACCTGCTAGACTGAACAGAGACAAATGATATAGGTCAAACTAGATTCTCTTTTAGATCTCCATCTTAGAAAAACCAGTGCCTCCAATCATTCCTTGGCCTCCCTGGCTGGGCCCACCAATTGACCGACACACACTTCTGCCCATCCAATCAGATCAGAGCAAGGGAGAAAAAAAAATTTTTTGTCGGGGGGCTTCCCTGTGAACTCTAAACACACAATGTAAACAATCACATGTGGAAGTTCTGCAGCTGTGCAGGACGGCACCTTTCAGAGGAGATTCCTTGAAGAGGCTTCGATGAGTCCTGTCACAACGTGCAGCTCCCATAGCAGCATGTCATCAATAAAGCTTGATCCAATCTAACAGAACCTAATTCTACAAGCAGCAGCAGCAACACGTGGACAAGATTCAATATTCTTAGGTCCTACTGTGTTATGATGATGCTTTATTTGATCAAAAAAAAAAAAAAAAAAAACAGCAGGCAAAGCAAAGAAATTAAGTTGGAGTTATGGTGGAACTGAAAGAAACGAAAAAGAAAAAAAAATGGGACAAGAAGGGGCAAGGAAGCAAGGGAAGGAGGTTGGAAAGAGGGAGACGAGAAGGGAATGAGGGTGGAGAGAGAGAAGTGCTCCAGCTGTACCCTGAGCTTCAAGAGAGCCAAGAATTTGTATCCCTGGAAAAGATCTCTCTCTTTCTTTCTGGAAAAATCTGCAAGTACTCCCACTGCACAGCTGCTGCCTTCACACACACCGAAACACACCACTTTTTATGTGCTCATTGACATAATACATTCAGTAGCCCCGACCCCTCACCAACCCACCTTAGAGCCAAACCCAGCTTATTCCTAAAACTTCATGTTAACCTTTAAAGCCATTTTGATCGTCACAATGCAATTTTACCACCCAAAGGGTATTAGGATCCCAGTTTCACACAAAGAGAATGAAACAGGGGCGTGCACACACACAACCTTACTAACAAAGACAGACACAGTAGTCTCATGAGCTTTGGTCACTCTTCCCTTCCTAACCACACCCACCCCCAAGTTGCCCTAAGAGGACCTGTCCCAACTGCAAAGGCAACCTTCCTCAGCGCTGTCAGACCGGCCCAAGTCAGCAGCAGCACAGGGGTGGCCGGGGTCATCGCATAGAGGAAGTGGCCTCACCCGGAATGCATGGCAGCAGACACGACCAGACATGTAGCGTCTGATTCTCTCTCTCTCTCTCTCTCTCTCTCTCTTCCTCCTCTTCTTTCTGCCTGTCTTCCGTTATGTACACGGTTTCATTCTATCATTTTATTTAAACTCTGTTCCTTTTTTTCCCTCTCCTGTTCCCTCCCTTTCTCCTTCTGTCTCCCTGTGCCCTACTGTGTGAGGGCATTGAGTTTATAAGTGAGCACTGGGCAGGGCATACAACAACAATCAACTCTCTCTCTCTCTCTCTCTCTCTCTATGGGGGCTTGCTTTCTCACACACACACACACACACACACACACACACACACACACACACACACACACACACACACACACACACACACACACACACACACACACACACACACACACACACACACACACACACACACACACAGAGAAAAGTCAAGCTCTTAACTACCTTGTACCAAATGAACCAAACCAATCCTCTGTGCCCTTTTGTTTCTTACAAAGTACTTCTGAGGAGAAAAAGCTGGGAAAAGAGAAAGGCAGGTATGCCAGACAAACCAACACACACACACTCATACAGTGCCCAGAGGGATCACATTCCTTTGCACACCACCTGGAGTTAAGAGTTCATTCCAACTGCGACCAGTTTACCGAATCCAGTGGGACATGACAAAAAATTCAAAGTGCACAGTGAAAACACAATCAGAATCAGTTTCACAGTCCACCCACCGGGGCACAAATGAGTAGGTAGAAATAATTTCCTCCATCTAAAGTTCAGACCAATGTCAGCGAAACATGCACATTGAATCATGCAGCCAAACATGCATTACACACACCCAGGAGATTGCCATTATATGATCCCACTCTGCCATGACTATCTCCACCCATCCCATTATCCTTGTTTCCAGCAAGATACGAAACATATTCCATAACTACAGATTCAAACGTCATCGAGTCAGAGCCAGGGAGGAAAATATTCTACAGCACTATCAAATCATGAACACACAACACATGAAGATCTTCATATCTGACAATTAAAAATTGTTCTTTCATAAACTGTGACGTTAAGCTTATTAGATACAGGTGTGGAAGATACTGAGGCTACTAGTATATAATCTTTCTGGAGGTCCAGTACAAACGTATTGGTGACTGTTTAAAAATTACAGGCGAGTGATCGTGTCTAATAACGTCAGTATGTCAAGTACAACTGAATCAAATTTACGCTCGGTTGCAAAGTTAAATACATTGTGGAATCTCTCAAAGCAATTGAATTAGGTCAACTGGACTTGACCGATATGTCAACATCAAAACACAAAGCTTAAATATCAGCTTATTTCAAAAAGTTCAACACACAGGTCAACTTGACTATGAACTTCACACATTTTACGCACACTGTCCAATCAGAGTGGGCGTTAGCTGGACTCCAACGCATGATTGAAAAGCTCCTGCCACCACTGCCTCTGGTTACAAATAGCGAGAGGACTGTCGAGAACAATACTCTCAATTAAGCACTTCTTGGAAAAATGTATTGTGCCTTTTTTCCTCCAGCTTGATTGGAGCCATCCGGCTTGTTGCTAAAGCAGACCAACAGACTTTCCTCACTATATTTCTCTAATCCGACTCATTCCATTTACACCAAAAGGCTCCAGGAGTACGAGGACACGCTCAGGCGCACGGCTGATCATTGAAAATCTCAGCAAGCTTCTGTAGCAATGCAGTGAAGTCAGCGAGAGCAACATCATTGTCCATCCAATTCGGACAAATCCTGAAGCGTGAAGAAACTTGAAACACTCGGTCAAGGACGAAAAGAACAAGAACAGAGAGAAAACAGAAGTGAAAGAAAAAACAGATTGACAGAAAACATTTCAGCTGTGAAAAGTATCTGATTTGTACCCACATTTATAATTGATTTTATCTTATGAACCCATCCCCTGCAATTCCACCTCATGTTGTTGCTTTTTACCTGGAAAAAAAGGACGTGTACCCCCAAACGTCTGTTTCTTGCCATTGCAATATGGTTACCAACTCAACTGTCACTGTCAATTCTTATGGCAAAAGCAAGGTCACCATCGGTTGTGAAACTTGAACGCTCTGCAGACGGTTGAAAAACTACTTGGTGAATAAAAGAAAGCAGTACAATCTTTAAAGAACTGTGGCCCTGCGGTTTTAATGGAGCATCAACTCATCAAAACAAGGAAAGTATCTGTGAGATTGAGAGTGTCCAAATTGCTTTTGGAAAAAGTGATTATATTATACTGTGATCGGCGCTGAGGTAAGTGGAACCTCTTTAATGACAGTGGGGTCGATCCGTGTTCGGACAACTCTTAAGTTGTGAAAAACGACAGTAACGAGAAGGACAGACAGTAATAACCACATAGAGTGGAAAAAAAAAAAAGTGAGCAGAGCTTTAACATCTGCTGGCAAAACCCAAAACATACCTTGACATGATTTACACAGCGACCTGCTCAGATGACACACACACACACACAAAGAAAAACCAGCCCGGCAGACACCACAGTCCTGAGGTAACAGTGGCAGTCTATCCCAAAACTATTAATTCTCAGAGGAGTACTCTAAGCTACCAGGACTGCAGCTGAAAAGAGCACGATGGATCCCATTATATCACTGCAGTGAAGCTGCACTGACAACGGACTTCATCACACAAACAGGCTGCGCTCCCAGAGGCCAGCCTGTACAGGAAAATCAACCACTGTTACATGTATACATACAATTAATAAACACGTTTTAGTAGATCTTTTCATGAGAAAACAGCTGCAAACACACATTTCTTTGTATTCATGAGTCATTTAGACTTGTTATTACTCATTTGTGACACAATAATTTATAAAATAAAGGAAAGAACACCCAAAAATATTGGGAGCACAATTGTCTCTATAAATACAGTTATACTGTACCGAAGGAAAAAAAAAAAAAAAAGCTAAGAAGCAACACATTATATATCAAGCCTGTGTAATCCTCTGCATACATAACGTATCCATTCTGTAATATAGTCAGGAGAGCTCTAGGTTTGAGGCCAAGAGCAATACCAGGAGATCCTAGCGTACACTTTTCTGCTAAAGGGGAAAAACGGTGAGAAACAAGCTGACTACAGTAGGAGTTCCAACTTAGAACATTCTTGGAGCAAGGAGACCTTTCTGCAACTAAATATGCACTGTGGTGGAAACTTTTTAAGGGAATGAGGACATTTCTCCACTTATCGAGGATGCTCTATCTCCCATATACATCAGGATTTTTGTGAAGAGAAGTTGTGTTTCTCAAAAAGACGAGTGGTTTTGAAAACACGTGCAGCACGGCTTCACCCCAATCTTATTTAAAACTCACATATTGACATATTTTTCGAGGCTAACCCAGATTTTATGCATCACACTCGTGCCCTCAATAACTCACCAACATGATTTTTTCTTTTGGTTTTGATACTGTTGCAGGGACATATCTTTTGCAGCTAAAGAATATGGTAAATGCAATAGCAAAAAATACAAATCTACTATTAAGTGATCAGGGATTTTCTTCCTCTTCTTTCAGTATCTGACATTTAAAACACTATAAAATGAACAATGTGCAGATTGGGCCCTTCTCAAATAAAGACTAACAAAGGTGAGCAAGAGTTGTAGGCACAATATTTGACTTCTGTCTTTTTATTCAGCCACTCGTTAGCTTTAGCTTTAAAATTAATGACTTTTACCGTAGCACGACTGTAGTACTGTTTATTTATGCACGATTGTACAAATAATAAGGTCTAATTGTCTAGTAGTGGACATGAGTTGACGAAGATAATTTCAAAATGCCAAAACGCTAACTTTCGCGGGTCCGAGAACTCATCCCTGTGGCACTCCATCAGTGGGACGACTGCTGGAAGCTGCCACCCAAGTCTCCTGACGTCACATCCTCTCTGGCAGGGCACAGTTTCCTGCTCTTCACAGCCCTGGCCTCATCATCCCTCATAAAAGTCCAACAAAGAGCAAACAAAACAGTAAACCAACACAGCCTTGTAAAACACACATAGACACACACACACATGCACACAAATGCATATTAACACACTCGCATTCCAGAGCAGGGTGCTCTAACACACCCTCCAGAGTCTTGTGCTTTGATGTGAGTGTGGGAAAGCTCAGGGGAATGGCTGGAGTGGGGGGAGGAGCAGAGAAAGAGAGGCAAGGGAGAGGGAAGGTGGGGACGTTGAGAGACTGGGAGAGTGAGTGGGGGGTCAGTTAAAGCTGACCTGCGGAGCACGAAGAGGTCAGTCTGTTTGAACAGGGGATTGGAGATCCTCAGACAATCACATAGCCGACATGCTAATTGGCAGACTGATACTGGAAAGGATTTAGAGTAGAATGCACTGATTCACCGCCAATGGCACAAAGAGACTGCCCAGAGGGTCACGACCACACACAATGGAACAAAGCAAAAGATAAGAGGGAGACTGTAATAGTGTACAGCTGAAAATAGACCACTGAAACCACAGTCCAGCAACGGATGACCTGTCCAAGATACATCCCGAAGGGGGGTGCCATCATGGGCTCCAATACTAAGGATCCTAACTTCGAAGAAATGCTGTAGGTACACCAGATGGATGAATAGATAATTCGACACATTTTTCGACCTATAAGTACTACAAAATACCAAAAAAACACAAAAAACTCCTTAAACTTGTGATGTTCAAAGTTGAAAAAGACAGTCCATCTAAATGCTGTAGTAAAGTCCAGAACGCAAACATACACTTCAGTCAATAAACAATAAACATTAGAATAAACATTAGAATCAGAGTGCCTGCTATGGTACAGTGTGACAAATGGGAAGTCAGGAAGGATCTACAGTTTAACCACATTAGTGGATGTAAGGATTCAGGAATCAGTACAGTTTTTCCACTTTGTCTCAGGAAAGGTATACATGCAAACAGCAAATACTTGATCATGTTAACAAATGTTCATAATGCTGTAGTTTACATGCCAGGCCACTCGTTGGTATTGTGTTTATGTAACGGGACCGCATGCAGAGAACAGTGCGAATGCAGTTTACTGTTCACATTTGGGGACGCTGCTGTGTAAACAGGTGCTAAAAAAATTCAAGGGTGTCACTGATGGGGCACATTTCCCCCACTACAACAATCTCAAAGCTCTTTACCCTATTAGTCAAACTCACCCTTTCACGCACACTTGGTTGCTTACGTGCCATTGGAAGCATGTTGGGGTTCAGTGTCTTGCCTAATGATATGGCGACACATTTGCAGAGCAAGATGAGGGATCGAACCACCAACACTGGGTTTGGAAGTCAACTGGTTCTTCCAACTGAGGAACAGCTGCCCCAATTATTACAATGAATGCAAGAATAGTTCCCAGTTACTATCAAAGGTACCTGATGGTGATCATGTGACCTTAATCATCAACGTTATAATGGCTCAGAGAAGTAAATTCACTCTCCACTTCCCTTATTGGGAATTGCCTAATTAAATGTATATGAACTGTTTCATAAGTATGGGGTAGTTTTTGCCTTGTTGTTTTACGATATCTGCGAAAGAAAGAAAATAGGTTCGGAGCTGGGTTTTTTCTGTCTCAGTCCATCCCTGTGTCAGAGTAATTGGAATTTATTTTAAAGTGCTCAGTGTGGTTGTACAGGGATTTCATGGACCCTGAGGTTATGGAATGTGTTGGGCTTAATAAAATTTTACGTAAACTTTCAGTTCAAATAAAAGTGCATAATTCAGCCAGTAGCACTTAGCAGCAGCGAGGCTAATGAGCAGCACTTAACATCAATCCAGCAAATACAAAAGTCTCTTTTCTGCTCCCCGTTTGCCTGAAGGTAGAGACAGATGAATGAGGGGGGGGGAGAAAAACTGAGGCAGGAAAAGATCATGCAGAATGTCTGAAGGCTCATATGAAAGAATCTCTTCTGGCCGCCGTGTTGACGTCTCCAGGCCGGTTCTGCCTTTGGCAGAGTATCCGCGCCTGTGTGTGTGTGTGTGTGTGTGTGTGTGTGTGTGTGTGTGTGTGTGTGTGTGTGTGTGTGTGTGTGTGTGTGTGTGTGTGTGTGTGTGTGTGTGTGTGTGTGTGTGTGTGTGTGTGTGTGTGTGTGTGTATGCATGTTTGCATGCATGCACCGCAGTGCAGCAGCTAAACAGAGGTTACTTTATAAAGCTGGTCGCTGGCTGTGCCCAGAGGTCCCTGTAATCTCGCTCCCTGTCACACACACTTGCGCACAAGTACGCTGAAGTGCAAACACACACACCAGGCACAAAAGTATACAAGCACGGGCAAACAGGGAGCTCTGAGGTCTCGGTAATCACACCGAGTCAGTCTAAAGAGCGACTCAGTTCGACTTCAAGACACACTGCCACACTCCACCTCTCATTAAACTCACTGACCTCCTCAGCGAGAGATAGAGAGAAAGAGCAGGAATTTGAGTGTGTGTGTGTGTGTGTGTGTGTGTGTGTGTGTGTGTGTGTGTGTGTGTGTGTGTGTGTGTGTGTGTGTGTGTGTGTGTGTGTGTGTGTGTGTGTGTGTGTGTGTGTGGCCCCCCACATTAATAATATCTGCATTCAAACATGACCTCGAGTCCTCAGCCTCCCATCCAATTAACTGTCTGCAAGTGAAAGGCACAAAAAAAAAAAAAAAGCACTGACAGACTCAGACTGTGCCTTCAATGCTAAATTTTGTGAGCAAGTGACCACATGCAACCACACAAATAAACAGACAACCGCAACACACCCACTGCATCAATACTGTCTTTTTGCAAATCAGTGTCTCGCGTCCCACTCATTTATTCACCGTAGATTTTCCCTCAGACATCTTTTCACAAGTCACTGATCCATAGCTCTAATTCTATCTGTCGACTGTATCTGCACGTCCTCACATCCGTCCAACCTATCATGTACTGCTTTTGTCTGGTATAATCTGTGCCCGTAGGTCTGCCAGCGGCCATCACTCTGATTCAAGGGAAAAATTGAATTACACGGCGGCAGGCAGAAAAAAAAAAGGAGGCGGGATGTAATTTGTTACAATGCAGAGTGCTGTGGGGCTGTGGTGGGGGTGGGGGAGGAGGAGGGTGGTGGTGGTGGTGGTGGTGGTGGGGTGGGGGGGCAAAGTTTCTCACTCTCTCCCTCTGTCTCAAAGAAAACCTTCACTCGGAGGGCAGCTGAAAAAGTGAGAGAAGAAGAGGCAGACAGACAGTGGGATGGAGATGGGGAGGAAAAACAAAGACGTCCTTTCAAAGTTTTCTGAGCAACAGCTTACACCTCTGACATCATCAAAGTGGGACAGGGTTCCAAAAGAGTTGGGGGAAATCCCACGTTGCCGCCACCTCCTTCCGTCTTTAAGAGCTTCTTAGTGGCTTACATTTCCAGTCTTTTCATGTACCGATACCAGAGGCAGCCAGGGAGCCCACTCTGTCTTCATCTGTCACTGCATTCATCTCGCACCTCTTCATTTGGCCATAACGCCAATGGATGTCACCCAACCTCATTCCTTAGCGACACCTTTATGTTTTATCCATTACTCCCCAAATTGCTTAAAACTAAAACTAAGAAGGAGTTCTCTGGAGTTTGTTCATCTTTATTTTAAACATCTAAGAACTCTTCATGCCGCTGTATGAAAAGCTTTTGCTGTAATGAGCGTAGCGAATTACTATAACCACATCAGACATGCTTGAAATTTCACCTCTCGCTATATGTGCTCCTGAGTCGACGGATTCCTCTGATAGAGTGTGATGGTATAATGGTAGGGAGCGAAATGAGAGGAATGAAAAATATGTTGAGTTCTAACAAGTTTCTTTAGATGACTAAATCCAAAAGAGCAAAAAACTTCAAAGTTTCAGTCTCTAGCATCAGTCATGGAAATGTACTTCAGAAAATCCAGTTTCCCCTTGTATCACTTGGACTTGATTGGCCGATTTCTTAAAGAAACGTTGATGGTAAGTATAACTAGCATATCCGAAACACCATGGTCCTTTTGGGGAAGACTGAAAGTAGTAAAATTGTTTTACAGTTTGGAAAAATCATTCGTCCTTTTTGTCCGAAGCAAATGACTGAAATGAAGGGAAATACCCAGTCGCACTGTGACACACATCAGAGCCACCAGCAGGCCACATGATAATGTGATAATATAATAACGGAAGAGAGTACTGACCCTGGATGCATTGCAGTGAGCCGTCCTCAGCCCGGATGGTAAACGTCTCGCCTGGGTTGACCTGCACCAGGATCACCTGGACCAACACACACACACACACACACACACACACACACACACACACACACACAAAGAAAAAAACAATAAAAAAAAGAAAAAATCAGCGAGCTGAAACAAATCAAGTTGATTGATCAAACAATTAAAGATTTCACGAACATACATTCATCTCTGAAAATCACAGAGGAGACACTGCTGGGTTGCCTATACTCTTGCAGAGGTGACATAAGACACCCAGCGTCGGCTCTTAAAGGAGGGCGGACACAGAGTTCACACATATGAATGAGGTGTTAGATAAGCTAATGGATGAGACGCTGCTGCTGTCACACACACTGACACACACACACACACCCTGATGTGACAACTGTTTTTTTTTTCTCTCTTTTTAAGCGATGCTGATGAGAAGGAAAACGCACACAGGTACACAACACACACAGCTTACACAAATTTAAACGTATGGCCAGGAGAGCGTGTACATAAATGAAACGAAGACAAATGACGCTGCTTTGAATTTCTCAGTGTTTCTGCTTAAATGTGCCTGAAGAGATGAAGGATGCCTTACCGTCATATTCTCCGCATACAGATTGTTGAGAGTGTACACGTGGCTGTAGACATGAAACAGGTGACCCTCCATTGCACGCTCACACACTTAAACACACGTGCTCGTATTCAGGCACACATGCATGCACGCACACACGCACACACACACACACAAGTGCAGCCCCGTCTCGGCTCTACAGGTGTGCTGTTGTAAAATCCTCATATCCTACGTTCCTCCTCTAGTGTCTGCATCTTCTCCCATCTCAGCGCTAACCTGCTTCTCTCCCTACGACACACACACATTTACACACTTCCTGCTCTGTCTGCTGCAGCGGCTGCTGTTGCTATGGGAACCCCAGCATAGTACAGGGCGACCCATGTCTCTCAAGAACTGAGAAAACCCCTATATCAGACCATGTGGGAGGGTTAGTGTGACAACTTCACACATGCCACAATCACACTGAAATGGTGTGTGAGCACACTTGTTCAGTTTTGATAACACAACATATTAAAAATTATCAGCTGTCTTTTGGGTTTTTTTCCCCAGACAAATTGGAGCATCAAGTCACAAAACTGAACAGCAGCCACGGTGAAAAGATTGCTTGGCATCATCACAAGTTTGTAATTATACATATAAAACAACCAATAAGGTCATGATATCGAAAAAAAAGGCCAATTTAATACAATCATAATTGAGAGTGTTGCATAATATCCACTATGCCTATTTCTAAGAAGCAATCTGGACAAAACCTGCAAAAACATTTTATTTTCGAGGAAATGCAGTCCTGTTTATCTATCATTTCATTATTTGTTGAAATTATATTGTGAATATGTTTTTTATTGAATAATTTAATAGATTATGATTCAAATACCCTGTTACACCATCGGTATGTTATTATGTTTTTGGCTTTAGGATATTGAAAAAGATCCAAATTGTACATTATTGGCAGGGATTATGTTATTGTACATTATTAGAAAATTGGTTGTGACTAGTTTTAACTCATTACATTTTTTGTCACCTAAAATGTCACACTCTGGAAATAGTAGGTTTTCTGATATATTTGGAACTGAGAATAAGGGAGGTGGTAGTAAGTTGGTACTCGGTGGAGTGTTGCAGCAAACTAACCCACAATGCACTAACTCAGCCTCACAGCACCGTCGGAAAGAAAGACCAAAATAAAGTGGGATTTTCCTTAAAGAAGGACAAGTTTGGCTATTTTCAGCTAAGCAGGCACAGAAGTCACAGAAGGAAAGAAATAACCGAGGAAATCCATTTTCTAATCTAATACAAGATTAGAATGATTCAGACATTTTATTTATACAAAGTTTACATAAACAGCTAATTGTCTGAACTACCACTAAGGCGACATTTAAAATATCCCTTGTATATTTTTTTTAATACTTGGCTGTCGTCTTTTCAAAATCCTGACAGAAGTCTGATCTTGTTGTTGGCATGTAGCAAAGCAACAGGCCAAAAACAGGTGTAGGCAAGCAGACAGACAGGAAAACTAATAGACAAGAAAGCAGACAAATACAGAAGTATATCCTCAGACTCAACACAGACACTTGTGTGCCCACTCACACGCGCGCGCTCACATGCACACACAGCAGAGGAAACAAATGAACACACACTAAGAAACAAACAAATACACACATGCAGACTCAAATCTATATAATCAACGGTCTAGATCGCTGATTCCACACTGGGAACCCAAGTTTAAACTGCAGGGTGTTACAATAAAAAGAGCTCCCTAAATGCTGTGTGCTACAGCCAAACCCCCCCCCCCCCATAACTGTTATGTGTCGCAGCCAAAACACTCCCACCGCGTTTCCTCTGGGCTGTGAGCGGAACAGGCCTGCGATGATGCATAAACATCAACAACATAACTCATCGAACAAATACACACACACAAAAAAATGTGTGACAACAACACTTAGACGGAGATCAATTAACTCTGATGTTTTTAATTATGCTGATCGATCCCTGTTGCAGAGTTTGGGGGGGGGGGGGGGGTTGCACTTTGAAAGTGATCCAGTTGGCTCAGCAGAGAAACAGCAGATTATTTTCAAAGTACATAAAGTAAAGGCCTGGGATGCATCAGTGAAGCCTGCGGGCCAGCTCGAAGGTGGTGGAAAAAGAAAACTTTTCAAGGACTGAATGATGCATGTGACTGCACCTGTAAGGTGCCATGGTGACGACTCGTGTTCCTGTTGCAAGCAACATTCTTTACTGGAACAGCTTGGCAGGATTTCAATACCGATAGCATTAACACCTGCGGTTCTGAAGAACCAACAACAGAGAGAAGAAGTGTATCGTCGCATGTCTTAGACATGCGTGGTCACGCAGTCAAGTCTTATTCTGCAAGGACAAATGAATGCGACTGACAGATGTGTTGGGGTGAGAGTGTGTTCATGCGTGTGAATTTACCTGCTGCGCTGCATCACCGTTAACCATGTGAGGCATGAGAGGGACCTCCCCGTTCAGGAGGGGGGGCGGAGCCAAGTCCAGTGGAATCTGGTCTGTCATCATCATTGTGACGTACATTCATGGAGAAATTGACTGAACTGCCCTACCTGGGGAAGTACAGAGGGGGGGGGGGGGGGGGGGGGGGGGGGGGGAGAGGAAGGAGAAACATGACATTATCATTCTGCACACATGAAGTGATTCAAAAGATGTTCATTGTGAAATTAGTTTAAAGCAGTAGGGGTCAAAATCATTTTAGCTCAGGAGACACATACAGTCCAATTAATTGTTAACTGGGCTTTAAATGATACACTGATAGCTGGTAAGTATGATTCGTCTATAAAGAAAAAAAGAAAGAAAACTGCAACCTGAAAATCTGCAACATCATCTATGATTTAGACTGCATATGTAACACTCCTGGGTTCAACTGAATTAAAATGGCTTCTGGTTTATCAATAATGCAGAGAAAAAAAGGACCACCTGGTCAAATGTTCTCCAAGATCCAAAAGCTTAAACCATATTGCACCTCTCCCACCAAACCCAGCGAACTGCCACACTAAGTTACAGCTGAGGGGCTGAATGTCTGATATTATAATCTTTGCTGTTGTTTTTTTTACAGTTTTGCCTTCTAATTATAGTTTTTGATGATTTTGTCCTTCTCAGAAATGAACGTTAAAACATCCCCCCCCAGACAACCAAGATTTCTCCTGCTGCCCCCTACTTCCAGGATAACACCGACCAAACGGACTATTTTTGTGAACATTGGACTTATTTTTCAGTTTTCAGGCCTTTGTGTTTCACTTCCAGGATCGCCAGAGCGGATCATGTGACCTGCATGTGTTATGCTGCACGAGTAACTTCTGGTCACAGTATTTGCTTATTTTATTACTTGTTTTTCTCTGGAAGAAAAATGGACATTTTGAGACGATGCCCTTTCTTGCCACGTTGTCTACACTGAGTGCAATGAACAGGAGCTAACTTTGTTTGGCTGTGTAACTCCTGACACGTACAAAGTTACACTGGTCAAACCTTTGAATATACACTGTACAAAAACTAATTAAAATGTCGATGACACTGCAATTCTTTCCACCTTTTTTGGTAAATGGTTAACTGGTTTTTTAATTGTCAGCCTCTACCAATGTTTATCGCACAATTCCACTGTTAGAAAACTATTTTCCACTTCGATCAGGTGTGAAAACCTTTTCTTTTTCCTTTTTTTTTTTTTGCATTGTTGGGGAGCTTTTATTAAAATTGCCTGCGTCAGTTGGGTTCACTGCCGCCGTGCAGTTTCCATCCCAATTTGAACTTTAGTCTAAACCACACTATTTCTATTAGGAGAGGCATATGTGAAGGACGGTTCAAAGCCAAGCCGCGTGCAAACCGGAATAAACAACTGAGCAGAATTAAAATCTAAACAAAGTTGCAAAAAAAAAAAAAAAAGCAACGACAACAAACAACTTTAACAGTTAAGTTAACAAAAGCTATGCATGACAAAGAAAAACAGAAACAAAAAAGGAGATTGGATTCGCCAACGTTTCTCGCAACGCTTTTTTCCCTCAGACTTTGCTCAGGCATTAGTAAAATCCAACAAGTCGTACCATGTCAATATAAAAGAAAAAAGATTAAAGGGGCCGAGCTAAATAGGGAGTGAGAGACGAACTCAAAGCTCTTCATTATCAAGAATAGTCTTTCAAAATACAGGAGGAATCAAAGTTAATGTCCTCTTTGTGGGAGCATTTCTGACAATAATAGAACAGAACCATTGGATGAATAAGGTTTTAGTTTGAGAAATGAATGGCAATAAGTGCATCGGATGATTTCTTTGTAAATACAACAAAGTAAATGAGTATTACATTTAAACACACACAGACACACACACAGCAAAAGAGGAGAAGCCCTTTGAGGGCCTCTGGGTCTGATTCTAACTGGAAACTCAATCTGGAGACGGTGTCCTTGCTTGCGTAAGAATAGCAGTAAAAACCAAAGTGCATAACTGCACAAAATAAAAACAACAACCAAGGCTTTTCATTCTGAGTAGAAAATAACAAGGCATCACCGAAACTGGATTTCGGGAGAGAATTCAAAGGAGCAAAAGCGACGTGTGTCAGCTGTGCACGTGGTCCTCATCAGGGTGTTTAATGAAGCTGCTAACCCCAACCTCAAAACTCAAAAGGTCTGTATGGACACCCACCCACACACACACACACAGAGTGTACATCACACAAATGAATACACAGCTCAACCGCTGAAGCTCCCGTACGCTTACGTCAGCAGACATACATACGCCGTCTCTCCTGGGAAATATATACACACGCACACACATATACTGCAGATAAGCTAAGAACACAAGCCAAAAGGTTCTGCTAGAGCCAACCAAGCTCACGCACACGCACATACAAACAGACTCATTGCCAGAGGTCGGTTTCTGAATGATGTAGGTGTTTGCATTCATTGCGGGTGTGTAAAATCTCTGCTAAATAGCTGCAGAGAGATTGGCTATGAGCTGTAATTATCAGCCATTAGCATTGGCTATTACAGATGAACCCAAATGTATGCATGCATCTTAAGATTGTTTTTTGGGGGGTTTTTTCCCAGCCTCCATGAAGCTCATTACTCCTCTCTGGCACCCGCGCACAGAGAAAACGCACCAAAGCCAGCTGTGTGTCACTGCACATCTTTTCTTTCAGCTGGTTGTCTCCCGGTGAGGTCGTTGAAAGGGTTAGTGGATCGTACAGCTGTGTTTCACACTGACACAACAAAAACACACCCTCACGCCATCCCTTCAACGTCTTTCAACATTTCTCAATCTCTTCTTTTAAATCCTGACTTTGTTCTTCTGCCGCCTTCTTTCTCCATCTGAGCCCCGTTCCCAGCTCAGCCTGGCCATCCAGCCTTGAACACACATACACATACACACACACACACACACACACACACACACACACACACACACACGCACGCACACGCACACACACGCAGAGTTGCGTCCAGGACACACATCACAGACAGATGGTAACACCACTGTCAGCTCTGCCAGGAAAAAGAGAAGAGCGAGACAGCAAAGAGAGTAGAGAGGAAGAGAGAGGGAATAAGTATGTTAAGGGGTCGGCTTAGATGATGAATGAAGAGTGAAGACGGAGGACGGAGGACGGAGGACGGTCCAAAAACATCTCTCACAACAACTGCGTCTTAAAATAACCCCTAATTTTCCTGAAGCAAGTATTAATCTTTGTCACTTAAGAATACGCATCACAGTTGCAAGTACTGTCCATTGTCTCACATCTGAAATCTTCAATTACATAATAAATACAATATACTCTATCAGAACCGTTTTCTTGGCTAAATAACACAAGTAAGGTTTTAGGCTCCCGAAGCAAAATGAAAACACGTGCAGTTTGTGATGTGGGGTAACCCCAACTTTTAAAGAAAAAGCTCGACATTTTATGAAATACAAATGCAAAACTCTAAAGATTTTGCTGGCCGATGCCACAATCCAGGTCACCAGAGAAAAGTCAACGTTTCAAGTGAAAATGCATCATTATGCGTGTGGGGTTTTTTTGGGGGGTTTTTTGCGCCGTAGCAGCATCTCAAAAAATTAGTGTTTTCCTCCGTTTCCACGGAGACGGAGTTGGAGCATTTTCGAAAAGCTCCACCTCGGGAGCCATAACTGAGGACGGATTGTCATCATGAAAACGTCATGTAGTTTTGTGCTAAGCTCAACTAATCCTTCGGCTTCACATCCCAAAAAAAAGCACTCAGAATAAAGTTTGTCAAAGTAAATGTTTGATGTTCTCGCTGTGTTTGTGTGACAGACCCTTTAGTACGTTGGGGTCGATTCCCCAAGAGGTGGACGGAATAGTTTCTTGTTTGCTTTTTGAGGAAACCATTCTCAAACCTTAGTTATAAAACTGAATAGACAACTAACCTTTTTCTTCTTCTTTCCCAAAATGTAAAACTATCTCTTTCCGGTAATCACAGAGCAGCTTTTGGATGAATATAATTGCATTCGTCTTATAGATGTCTTGTTCCAAAGCTTCTTGGCATTGCGATCTTCAGAATTTAAAGACAACGTTTGCTACAATTTGGAGGAACTGATGGGTGAAATTGCACAATGGTCAAGCAACTTTGAGGGGAAAAAAACCCATTTGTCTCCAGTCACACAGACCACTTTGTCGATTTTTCAAGCGTTTTTCTTTAAGGTTCATTGATTGGGTGAAAAAAAAAAAAGAAATGCAGATGTTGATCACAGGATGTAATGTACATATCTGGAATGTTAATGAATCAATCCATAAAGATTGACCTTTGTTTTACAATGGAAGCAATATAGGAGGGATGTTGCTGTTGAAACATCACACAGACACACACACACACACACACACACACACACACACACACACACACACACACACACACACACACACACACACACACACACACACACACACACACACAGAGTGGTTTCCGCTCCCCGGTGGAATGTGGAGGAATAAGGTGTCGATTCCCAGCAGGGATAAATGTTAAATAGAAAAATTCCATGTTAGATCCAGAAACAATCAACCACTTGTCTAAGAGTGTGTGTGTGTGTGTGTGTGTGTGTGTGTGTGTGTGTGTGTCCGTGCATGTGTTTGTGAGAGAGCATAAGTGAGCATGTGTGCTTGTGCGCATGTACACGTGTCTCTACCATGAGACAGAAAGCCTAGTGTAAGCATGGAAACTGTCCCTCTGAAATAAAAAATGCATAGAGTAAAACATAGATCCCAAAGCTGCACACACACACACACACACACACACACACACACAGTCCCAGATATTCAGGGGCAGCTCTGACTTCATAAGATGACAGTCCTTACTCATACAGTCATTCATCATTCGCACACACACATACACACACACACACACACAAGCACGCACGCACGCCCAGTGACTCCAGTTTGTCCCTCCTGATGAAACATAATGGATATTCACAACCACCTAACAGACTGTCTGACTTACTTCCAGTCCGCCACTTCACACCTTTCTCCCTGCAATCACTCACACAGCCAAAGAGGCACAAACACACAATTGTGCAACCACACAAGCGCGAGCATTCATGGCTGGTATTCCCTGGCCTGATTAAATATGGCCTTAAACACTACAGGTAAGTATAGCAATTACCACGTAAATAGCAGTCATTCAAAAAAAAAAAAAAATAAATCATCTAAAAATACGAATTGTCTTGTGAGCACAACATAGACTGTTACTTCCCCTTCGCTTCGAGTGAGTGGATTATTCCCATGAACACAAGCTAAAAAGAGTGTGAAACTAAGCATGCTCACTTCTACTTCCATCTTGCACCATGTGGACTTTCTTTATGATGTAAAGAAAATCAAAACAAATGGGGAATCATTGGGTTTCTACCACAATGTTAAAGAAAGCAAAAGTGAAATCCCTAAAACGCTGGCTGGATTTCATATTGAGGCTCAACAAAACCATCTGTAGAAACTCACCCAGGTCATGGGTGCTTAAGGTTTAGAAGATGACCCCTCTTGAACTAATGATTCCTCTTGGATGAAAGCAAGTCCAGTGTCCTTTCAAGACAAGAAACAGGGACCTCGACAAACTGACTTTGTTCGTCCCGCAGCGGGAGAGATCAAAGTGAGAGGATTTGGGGAATCCGTATGTGAGCATGTCTGACTCCACGCAACTGAGAGCCGAAGGAGACCTCGAAACAGGGGATGCAGAGAACTTTTACGGTTGAGTGATAAAATAATCCTCTGGAACTGGAAGAAACCAAGAGAACCTCCTTTTAACCAAGGGAAGGACCAAAGTTGCTGCTTATGAAAGGATGTCTTACAGGTTTTTAAGACAGAACAGAGACATGTCTCCTGCAATGAGGACTGAGTGGGGGCACATGGTTTGTAATTATCAAAGTGGAGGTATGATTTTCTTGGAAAGTTTTCCTTTTATACTCTGTAAAGCGACGCCCCAGACAAGTCACCAATCACAGATCGATCACAGACAAACAAACACACACTCACTCTTTCACACTTCCAATTAATTGTAATCACCAATCAACCTCAGGCTGCCTTCCTAATGACGCGTCATCGTTAAAACTGAGCAAACCAAACCCAATAATTCTCTGAGTGGAAGCAGGCTGACAGTTCTCCCTGGATTTGTCACAATCGTTTTCATTAAAATAAAATAAAAAAATCAAATTAACAAAAACAAATCAAAGTGTTTAATTTTGCTCTATTTTTTCCACATTAAAAAAGATCTAGACAAAGTGGATCTCAGATGTGAATATTTAGAATAACAAGCACTGCGGCCTTGTGTTATTACCCCGCAGGTTGTCTTCAGGAACAAAAGGTTGCTCATGTTGACTTTTTATGTCTATTTGCACTGATAAGAATTGATAAGATTTTCGTTCTGTTTGTCGGCCGACACGACTCATCATCCATCATCTGGGTGACAGATTTGTCATGAATGTGTTTACAGCTGTGATTTGATGTAGTCTGGATGACATTTTCAAATGGCTCGTTCTGACATTTGTTAATACTTCTGGTCAGACTTTCCAAATAAGGATGATGCATAGTTCACACATGACTGAGACGACAAATCCTTTTTAGAAGTGAACGTGTCACAAAGAGATAAGCATTGATTTCAGATGCAATCCTGCTGTCCCTCAAATCACTACTGTCCGGGAATAGGCAGTGAAGGAGACGGCAATTTATACGAGTTTGGAACGTTGAAGGCTTTTCTGCAGGAGAACACTTTTCTACATTTGTTGGTGGGTGAGATTTAGTCAAATGTGCTGCATTTGGTTTGCATGTGTCGCTTGGTCAGTCGTTAATGTATTTGCACAGACTGGATTGTAATGTTGTCACTTTACGAAGCGACATGTTGTCAATCCGACTTACACAAGCAGAGAACCAGATAATCTCGACGACACACAACAGTCAAGCAAGAAGACTTACTGTGATCTTGCGGTCCACTGTGGTGAGGACACCGAAGACAACCACTGTTTCAAACCCTGGTAGAAACTGGGATAAGCTGACCACAAAGTGCAAACAATGGCTGTAATTTCCCCCAACATATGCTCAACATGAAT